>NC_081184.1:126989351-127019584 GCF_029867415.1 Vicia villosa | reverse complement strand
TATACGCTGACAAAGTACATGTACCTCCAGTTCCATTAAGCGTCCTGACGGCTCCTTGGCCTTTTGCAATGTGGGGTATTGATATGATTGGATAAATCATACCTACTGCCTCCAACGGACATCGCTTTATCCTGGTCGCTATTAACTACTTCACAAAGTGGGTAGAAGCAGCTTCATTTGCTTCTGTTACCAAGAATGTGGTGGCCCGGTTCATCAAATACAATCTCATTTGTCGGTATGGCATCCCTGAACGGATTATCACGGACAATGGCACAAATCTAAACAACAGAATGATTACTGAACTTTGCACACAGTTCAAGATCAAACATCATAATTCTTCTCCATATCGACCAAAGATGAACGGCGCGGTGGAAGCTGCCAACAAGAACATCAAGAAAATCATACAAAAAATGACAGTAACCTACAAAGACTGGCATGAGATGTTACCTTTTGCTCTTCATGGTTATCGCACATCTGCGCGTACTTCAACAGGGGCAACTCCATTCTCCTTAGTCTATGGTATGGAGGCAGTTCTTCCAATTGAAATTCAGATTCCTTCCCTAAGGATTATGAAAGAAGCTAATCTAGACGAAGACGATTGGATTCAAACACGGTTGGACCAGATAAACTTGATTGATGAGAAAAGGCTCGCAGCTATTTGTCATGGTCAGCTATACCAAAAGCGTATGATCAAAGCCTTCAACAAAAAAGTCAAAAGTCAAGCATACCAAACTGGTGGCTTGGTTGTCAAACGCATCATCTTACCACAAGGTGATCCCAGAGGCAAATGGACTCCCACCTACGAGGGACCATTCATAATCAAGAAAATATTCTCCGGCGGCGCCATGTTGCTTACCACCATGGATGGCGAGGATTTCCCACACCCTGTGAATGCGGACATAGTCAAAAAATACTTCTCTTAAAAAGAAAAAAAACAGCTCGCTAAGTTGAAAACCTGAAAGGGCAACTTAGGCAAAAAAATGAGCGTCTCGGTGGATTGAAAACCCGAAAGGGCGGTCCAGGCAAAAGTTAGAGACTAAACAAATACTATCCCGGTAGGCTGAAAACCTGAAAGGGCGGCCTAGGCAAAAGTTAGGGAATGAAGCATACAACAGTGCTCCGTTCAGCTGCCTACTCACCATCAAGATTCAACACCTCAAAGACACCGATCAGTCCAATCACTTTCTTCCAACAAGAGAGGGATGAGATGCTCGAGGACAGATTGGCAATAGCAGAGTTGAAACTTGACTGGATTGTTTTCACATAGCTATTTATCTCTATAAATATTTTCCAAAACTTTCTGACAGTTTCCTACTTCTAGGATTGTTGTCTCCCTGTGCTAACCAGCCTATCATGGCTCTTTTTCAAAAATCAATGCAGCTTAGGCTCAAAAATCACCATTTTTCGCTTTTTCTGTTTAAATACGTAAGCGTCCTAATGATAATTTTGAATGAACATGTGCATTTGAATATGATTGATGTTTACCAGGAAAAACAGGAATAGCATTCAAGAAATGTCCCAATTATCTGGACATCATCCCATCAGAAGAAAATCCCCAAGAGAAACGCATTTCTCAGCAAATTCCTCAAAAAGATTTTCTCTTCAAAAGAAGTCTTATCCCCCAGCAGGGTTGTTCCAGATTACTATCTTCAGAAGGTGTGATCCCCGCACCCGGACTTGGTCAGATAGTGCATCGGAGGATTATGCATCTTCCTCATTCCCATTTGAAAGGGCATCAGAACTTCCAGCTACCTTTCATTCTCAAGAGATATTCAAAGATCCTTCAACAGAATACCAGGGTTCTCAAAGAATTTCCCCAGCCAAGGGTACTCAAACAAGACAAAAGATCATCAACGATCACAATATAGTCATATCTAGATGACTGGCGGAAATTTATTTTCCCAAATAGAAGCTCGACATCTCACATTCATACATCACATATTCATATTCATACATCATATTCATACATCATACATCATACATCATGCATCATGCGCATATTCATACACAACATCACATGCATATTTCTCCGGGAATATCTCACATTTACATGCATCATAAACATTGCATATCACTAACTTGATTTTTCAGGTAGACGGATATCTTCAACAAAGATGTTCTCAATCACATGCAGTGTTCACCTGAATTCCATGAACGGTTCTCTCAGATATGATCAAGCCGAAGATTCATTCTGATCACTAACCAACTCAAAAACAGGCATTACAGATCTAAAGCGATACCTCAGACGGTTCCAAAACGATCTAGCATTACAGATCTAAAGCGATACCTCAGACGGTTCCAGAACAATCTAGCATTACAGATCTAAAGCGATACCTCAGACGGTTCCAGAACGATCTAGCATTACAGATCTAAAGCGATACCTCAGACGGTTCCAAAACGATCTAGCATCACAAATCTAAAGCGATACCTCAGACGGTTCCAAAACGATCTAACATTGTAGATCTAAAGCGATACCTCAGACGGTTCCAGAACAATTTAACATTGCAGATCTAAAGCGATACCTCAGACGGTTCCACAATGATCAACTTCCAAAATCTAAATCGGAAAAACTTAGGACAAGTTCCGTAAAGATTATCTTCCAAGACTTAAAGCGGTAACCTTGGACGGTTCCGAAACAGTCAACACAAAGACTTTCAAATCCTTCATCAAGATATAATCAATGGATTCATTCTGATGAACAAACCCTCAACCCATTTACCAGGTGGCATCTGAAAGCCCATCTCAGGTAATGTTCCAATCTGCCAACAACATTTCGCAGACGACATTCAAATGCAACTTCCAACATCTCTTCTGATCAAGGTAAGTGCAAATTTTCAGGGCATCTAAATATTCAATCATCTTCTACCTTCAGATTTCAGACAATCTCTTCAGGTTTAAGAAGATTGAATAGGGGCAACTGTTATACCCCAAAATTTGCCCGCATTATTTTTCAAGAAAACTCCAATCTGAAAATTAAAAGTCTCATATAATCATGGATTTTTATTTCAACAAATATCCTGACATATGAAACACTTAGTTTTTAGAATTTTTCTTATACAGTAATTTGGCTTGCAGTTGAATTTATTCTTACGCAAACGCCAAATACTGTTTATTACTTCACACATGCTATTTATTTATTTACAGATAAATAGTACTGACACAATTGGTACAGAGTTAAATCTTTTTGCAGGCGCAGAATCAGGAAACTCAGATTGTACTGGTAACAAGTAGATTATTATTATCTTTTGTTTCCCACTAATTTTTGTACTATATTCCATTATTTTCAAAAATCTTTTCAAATCTCTTTTTCAAAAATCAAATCTCTCTTTTTCCCAACACTATCTCCACTTTCTTTCAAATCTTACTTCCACTCAAATTTTCCTTTTGTACGGAATCACATCGTTCCCCAACGTCTCTATCCTTCTTTCCATTCTATAAATACCTCTCATTTTCTTCCATAAAATCTCACATCAAATTCTAATTCATCTCTCAAATTTCCACCTCATAATCCATCCTTTCTTCTTCCCCGACAAAATGGCAAAGCGGTGGGAAACGTGTTTTCTTATGGTCATCACCATTGCTACGGTGATCATGTCTTTCTTCTGTCTACATAGCCCGGAACACTGTGGACCTGGGATGCTTATGCTCCCAATCATCTACATGTTACTATTTGTAGCATGGGTTATCAATCGTCATTCTTAAAATTTGCCGTATTTCTTATTTCTTAAATGTACCGTTTATTCGTCGTACTGTTCAATATAGTATGTAATATTTGTACTGTCAGTATTAAATGCTGTACTATTTGTCATAATATTGCTTAATTACTCAGATAATATTTTATGTGTTTTCTGCCAGTCAAATATTCATTTTTCTGTGCATTAAATGATTTTCAGGGTTATTATCGGTAATTTCGCCCGCATACAGTAAATATTAGTTATTTATTATGTCTGTGTTTTTTTTAACAAGTCATGTAAATAAACTTTCATTTTTCACATAAAACAAAAACAACAAAAAAGAAAATTAACTTTGACTGTTGATTTTTCACTCTAACTGCTACATCAATACCTGAACAGTCAGTCGACAGCCAAACTGCTGGCAGTACAATTCTCAGTGTTTTGTACCATCAATCAAATCAATCTTTCACAATTCAAAATTCCAAGATTTTTGTTCTAGAAGTCTTCTGAATATCACGCGATTAGCAGAGACTCAACACTGCACAAAAATCAGGTACGCTTAACTGTCTCCTACATAAACAGTCCCTGACTAGGGTTTTCTTGTTTTTACAGGAGAAACAAGTTTTTGAGAGCTCAAATGGATTTCATACACATCCATATATCTCAAAGTACCATCATACAAATTTTCAAACTTCAATTCACTCAGACGCACCGTCAGCAGCTCAAACAGTCAACAGACGACCCGTTTGACCAAAAAAGTCAACAGGCAGTCAAAAATGAATTTTTTTGTCAAATTCCATATTTTGTCAAAGGATTCATCATTTGATCATTGGATGATCATAATTCATCAAGGAAAGATCAAAAATCAACAAAACCCTAAGATTCAAAATTAGGGTTTTTGCCTGAAAAGTCAACTCAACTTTGACTGATCATAACTCTCTCATCCTTCATCCAAAAAATTCAAACCAAAGCTCATTTTGAAGGAAATTCAATTATCTTTCAAATGCCATTGATCCCATGGTCATTGGATTCACCATTTGAAAAATATGATCAAAGACATTACAGGTCATTTTCAAAGTCAACAAAAAGACACTTTTTTCAAAAGGACACACAAGGAGCATCAAAAATCATTTTGACATGAGACCAAAGGCATTGGTTAGAGGACTCTTTGAGGTTTCCAAAAAGTGAAAGATCTCCTTCATATGACAAAAATTGAGGGATTTACACCTTGTTGAATTTGGCTAAATTTTGGAAAATGCATAAAACCAACATTGCTCAAAATGCATTTTTTCCAAATGGGGCCAAGTTTTCATGGTTCAAACATCATTTCCATGATATTATGGGCCTCCCACGACCAAGACTAAGCCCATAACATTTTTCATCCATTTTTGCTTGATTTTTTCTTATTTTAAGATTAAATTAAAAGGAAAGATGAAAGGATAATGGATAGCTTGTATTCCAAGCATGACTCATCAATATGACTCATTCAACTCTGTCTCAAAGCAAAGTACAGCAGAGGAAGAGAAGAAAATCAAGCCATAGTGGCTTAAATGCCAAGCTACATATGTGGAAAAGTCAAGATTCTAGCAAAAGCACTTATTGCTTTCTAGCTTAGATTTTAAGCACTTCAATGCTTATAAATAGGCTAGCATACTGCAGTAACAAAGGAGACATGTTCAGAAACAAAAGCCTTACTCATAATACACTTGTAACCACTTGGAACTTTTTGAAAGAAATTCAAAATTCGAATTTTAGTTTCTAACTAGTTTCAGTTCAAACAAAGCATTCAAACATCATCTTTGAACATCAATAAACGTATCCCAATCAATTACAAGCCTTGAAGCTCACTAAATCGAGCTATACAGGTCATAATTTGTTCGAACTTAAATCAATTCGTATCTGGTTATCCACGCATGCTTAACAAGATGTAGACATATAGTTGAGTTTGGTTTGATGTGTAGATCATTTCTGGAAACTTAATTGAAGTTTGAACACGTATACACGAAGTTACCATTCTAGGGTTCATAGTTTCAAAATTAAGGCTTTCTGAAATAGGCAAAATTAGAGGTTCTAAGTGGTACCATTGAGTTCGTATGGATCAGACGAATTGAATGGAGGGGTCGCGCCAAATTTATTTTTAGGTTTACCCCTATTCGTTATTTTGCAGGACATGTAGCTACAGCAAAAAACCGTCACTAAAACCTTTAGTGATAGTTGCAGGCCTAAGCCAACGGACGGAGGAAGAAGACGAACTCGTGGCAGCCTCTCATTGGCTGCCCTGCGCGCGTTTGTTTTTTTTTAAAATATATGATTTAGTGCTTTGCAGGCTATGTACGCATCATGCTCCCTCGTTTCAGTGACCACCTGATCCACTAGTCACATCATCCAACGCTACAGACAAAGCACTCCTTATCATGGACTCTCAATCCAACCACACCTGATCAGTATCCTTTTATTTTCTATTTTTATTTTAATTCCTTTGTTAAATTAATTAAAAATAGTTTTTAAAAATCCAAAAAATACACAAAAAATATTTTTAGACTTCTAAAATAATATATTATTTTCTGAAATAAAAATATTTTATTTTTCTTCAAAATTTCAATATTTGCATAATTAATTAGTATATATTTATATATTTGCTTTTTAATTATTCTAACCAATCAAAAAAATCATAAAAAAATTGTTCTTTATATAAAATATTGTTTATATATTATAAAATAATTTTGTACATATTTTGAATAATTTTCTCTTTAAGTTTTAATTATTTGTATAATTATTTGCATAATTATGTTTTAATTAACTTAAATCAATTTCAAATCAATTTCAAAATTCCAAAAAAATTAGTTTTGTTTTAAAATTAATTGATAAATATTTTGTACATATTTTAAACTTAATTTCTAGGTTTAAATTTATTTTCATCTTTTTTCTTCATTTTAATTTAATTAATCATGCATTAATTATAATTAAAACCAATCATAAAAAATCCAAAAAACATGCCTTTTATTTTTCTTGCAATTTAAATTCCTAGATAAATGTATAGGATGTCAAATTCATGTAAATAGGCTAGTTTACATTTCCTGCACAATCGATGTAATAACGTAGATTTACTTTCCGCACTTTACATTTCCGCATTTTAATTTCCAGCAAATATAAACTGCGTGTATGTCAAAGATAAAATTGAACCGTTAGATCACTAACTTCAAAGATAAAATATCTGAATACAAACACAATCACACTTGCACCTCTTAAGGTAATCCCTTCTCATTCTTTTCAAAATCAAAGTCAAAATTCTACTATTTTGAGTACAAAATCGAACCTTGCGTTTATATCCGGTGAAAGGATAGATTTTTAAAGGAAATAGGATAAAGACCTTACAACTCAGGGTAGACCTCCTAGTTTGCTTGCTCAAATCAAAACAAACAAATTCTCATACACTGTTGTTTTTCAAAACAAAACTTCCCAAAAAGACAATACTTTGTATACATCCAAACACGGATTATTACAAAGTTAACGTTCTTTTCAAAACATCTTTCGAAAGATAAACAAGCATTTTGTAAACATCCACACACGGATCATTACAAAATTCAATTTACAAAAGTATTTGAAACCACATATGAGCATTCTAAAGCAATTGAAAAGTGATCGAAAAACAAGTGAGCTAAGCAAACTTAAGAGCCCATGGATAACCATGGATACAAAGGGTGCTAACACCTTCCCTTTGTATAACCTACCCCCTTACCCAGAATTTCTTAAAGGTCTTTTTTCTGTTTCTTTTATAAACCTTTCCTTAATTGGATAAAATAAAAGGTCGGTGGCGACTCTGTGAATTTTCAAAATGTGAAAGCATTAAGCGATAAAAAAGAGTCAGTTCACGTATCTCTCCAGAACAGAGGTATGGCCCGGGATAAAAAACGGAGGTCCACAGTTATCAATTTGTATGTATTAGGGTATTTTTATTTTGCTGGTGTTTATTTGGGTCGATTAGGGCTTTGCGTTTAAGATTCAACGAATATCCCATATTGCATTAGTGGAGGTTAAAGTTTGGAATATTGGTTAGAGACATTGAATGAAAAACAATATGAATGCTATTGGTTTGTATGTCTGTTGATATAATTTCTGTCCCAATTTGATCATTATTGTTGCATGTATATTTTTAGTATCTGTTTGCTGGATATGTTGATACCTGTAATCGATGGGTCTTTTGTTGATCTCATATTATGTTTTTTATAGTATCTTAGTACACGTCTCTCTTTGTTCAGTGAGGAAGCTGCCATGGAAGTTGTTAAAGAACTTGTTGATGAGGTGGGAGAATCTTCTGGAAAAAGGAAATCTGCAAAAAAAAAAAGTTACGTTTGCAGAAGCTCAGGAAACAACAGATTTAGTTCGACCAATGAACAACACAAGTATTGTTATCAATGAAGTGAAGGTCGAAAAAGTTGATTCTGACTATGATGGCAGGCAGGAAGCTCGCAAGTTGAAGGAATTACGAAGAAGTCATCGACTATCGTTACCAAAAGGGCTGGTAATAAACAAATTGGTAGAAAGATGAGTACTAACAGGAATGGTTCTGGCGGTTCAGACCCTGAAGAAGTAGTAGGGAATGGAACTAAGAAAGGGCAGTTGAAAACTGGGAGGAAGCCATTCAATCCATTTAAAGTTAAGGTGGCAACGAATGGGGGGAAGAAAACATATTGTTGGGAAATTGCAATCAAAAATGGAAAAACTAAGAGAGGAAATGTTCAGTTAATTTAAATATGTTATCGAATTTTGTCTTGTAATCGATTTGATGTTCTCAAGTAGTTTTAATACAATGTATGTATGAGACAAAATTGAACCGAATTATGTATGTATTATTGCAGCATTTTCCTAAAGAGGTATCAAAGTATTGCTTACCAAGGAATCAAAAGGAGATTATTATTAGAGATATCGATTTTCATCAAGAATTCAGGTGTACAATCAACACTGCTAATCGCAATGGTGTGCCAAGTCCTTATGAAAAGTACATGACAAAGGGGTGGTACGATTTTGTGAAGACCAAAGGTTTTAAAAGGGGAGACATTTTGAAATGTGAGATGCCTCGCTTTACTCCATTTTTGTACGTCGCTTTGAAAGATAAATGATGGAAAATGAGCAGTGTTGAAGTGGAAAATGCTGGTGAAGTTATCATTTAGGATGCAATTGTGTTCTCTATTTTTGGAAAGATGTTTTACACTGTGATTTGAGCTGTAATGTTATTAATGCTGTTTGCTTGACCATTTTGGATGTGAAAATGTCATGTAAGAAATTATGAACACTCTGTGTCTTGATGTTGAATTGTTATTTGGTGTCTAAATTTAAGAACAAATGGTTTATGATGACGATGTTTTATTAAGCTTATTGGTTTATGATATAAATGTTATATATAACAGCTGCTGAATGTTTATTTCAAGTATTGATGGGTTTATATCTATTTCAAAAATACTTTTATTTATATAAATATTTTAAACGTATTTAAAATTATATATGAAATAGTTATGATGTTTTATATTCAATCAATATCAATTATTAAAATAAACCAAAATTTGTAAAATTGATTATTATATACTGAGTATCCTATAACCATATGAGAAAATGAGTAATTACTATAACTACAACTTAACCAACCATGGTTCTACAATACAGGCCCATAACTATTTACAGGCCCAATTGTTATATTGTATCTAAGTGTATATATAGGTAGATTTCTAATAGGACAGCCAAAACACCAAATATTTTATTATCAGTCTAACTTTGAAGATGGTGAAATGGGGAGTCCCCTTTGTTCCTTCTCCTACCAGCAGGTAATTGGTTTTTTCATGCTCAAATAAGTTGGCTTTTGAAAGATAAGTTAAAAGTCTCATAATTATTTATGCATGCATGAGGAAAAAACTTGGTGGTGTAAAGAGATGATGCACGACAAAAAAAATTTTATTCAGTATATTGACAGATCTAGCAATTTCATTTTTTTTTACTATGTTTCAGTGATCCTGAGAGAGACAGCCTTGAATGGGTGCATAACATACATATTGAGTTTGAAGATGAGCAAAATAAGATGTATGAGACACTCATAAAAGACGGATTTCTTACAGAGGATGAACGCACAGTTGATTATAGCGGCGAGGTTCGGTGGAGGTCGAATGTCACCGAATCAAACATGAACGGACAAAATGCCCTTGTAAGCATCTAAATAAGCAGTAAATATTTATATTGATGATCCTCTATATTTTCTTTAAATTGCTCTATTCTTATGTCAAATTACAGAACATTCCAATGGAAATTTCAAGAACATGTTTTGGTAAAGCACAAAATTCAATAAGGATGGTAGATCTGGTTGATGGAAAAGGATATCACTGTGTCATTATTAGAGCAAGTAGAAATGCTTATGAGAAACATATTGGTCTTGGCTGGTACGCTTTTGCGAGGGAGAAAAAGCTTCAATGCGGAGATGTCCTTGAATTCTCCATGAATCCTTTTGCAGGCGTGATGTTTGTGGAGTTGTTCCGCCGAAGTTGATGATGATGTTAACTTATTAAATCAGTGAGTAGTATAATATGAGCTGTGTGTTTTTATTGTACGCATTGTGTTGTGTGAACAATCTACCATTTGGTTTTATATTTTGTGTAGAATGTTAAAGCTATATCAACTTTGAAGTATATTAACTTCATATTTATTATTTTCGTTTGTTTAATTAAAAGAATATCGTTGCTGTGGTTTAAACAGTAACTGTTGTTCTATTAAAATACGTATTACTGTGGCTAAGATGAAAAGATGTGGAAATCAAATGGTATGATGCATATAATAGACGCAATTTAATAATAAGTATTGGGGAAGAATAATTTAATCCAATACACAAAAAAAATTAATACATCTTGAATAAAAAAATAATAGCACGGTGCTTGTGGCTAGTGGTTGGTTACTATGCGGCTGTATGCTTCATTAAAATATGAACGATAAATGACGTGCCAACTAATTAAGTACGTAACAATAATATATATATATATATATATATATATATATATATATATATATATATATATATATATATATATATATATATATATATATATATATATATATATATATATATATATATATTTTGATATATGGCATTGTTGTGAAAAATTATTAACAAATATAATATATTTATAATCATAGGATGTTTGTAATAAATAATTTGCTATGTAAGGGGTGGCCATTATATTTTTAAAACAAATATGAATGGTATAAGAAATCATTTTTACTAAAAATTTCATTGGAGATAACATATATATTTAGACTTAAAATTTTGATACAATTAAATGTTTTGTTACTAAGAAATCATAAAGAAAAAATAATTTAGACTTAAAATGTTGATACAATTAAATGTGCTATTTTTTGATATAATTTGAATAGCATAGCAATAAAATAACAAAACATTATATTGCATTATTTAATTAATAGACACAAGACAGTATTTTATATAGTTAGCACTTAATTGAATCATTTAAAAAAAATGTTTAAACACGTGGGAGATTTTTTTAATATATTAAAGCAAAATATGTTTAATGTGATATATAAATACTGTTTGAATAGACATCAAAACGTGGTTGAAAATATTTTGGAGATATCAACAGGTTCACGTTTACCTAATATGTCACTCAGCATTGGAAAAGTTTTTTCAATAACCAATGCAATCATGACGACGAAGCTAAACAGTTTCCAAGAAGCAATGAGTTGATTTCTTCCAAAAGTTGTATCTTTGATATAAGTGTTGTATCCAACTAAAATTTACTCCACAGTGCATTCTGATTGACACCTGCGAAAACATCAATCCTCGCTTTCTAAAAAATGACTCGCTCATCCGAAGTAGCAAAAGCATGCAGGTGAAAAATCTGTTTTTCATCAGCATTAATACTCTTTCAGATTTTTCTTCGGTTGTTTTAATCTTATTTATACATCTTTTTTACTGTGTAGGAATTTAAAATACGTTGTGGTTCGTGATCGATGGGAACGATTTGCCGTCAAAAGAAAGCTCAGGCGTTTATCTCAGGATCTCAATAGGTCATTGAAATGGAAAAGAAACCGGGTTACCAAGTTGTGCATAACTTTGGGTTTGGGGGTATCGGACCATGAAACATGCATGTGGGAAAGGGAGAAGAAGTTGAGGAATATATCAGCTCTGTGGCAACGAAAGATGGTTGACATCAAGTGGAGGGGAAAGCACGAGGGAAAGAAGCTTGGTTTAGCGTACGCCGTAGTTGAAGATGTTCAGGCCGTGTCGGATGTTATGATCGACGCCGGTCTTGATGTGAACCACAGAGTCGTCGATGTGTGTGAGGGGCTGTCTGTCGTGTATGTGGATTTTGAAGGTGAAAGGTATGCCATTGCTTTAATTAGATAAGCAAATATTTACATCTTTAAATAGACTGTGTTGTTTTAAATTCATGTTGTAATTAACTTATTTGTATGTATGGTAGTGAATGGAAGGTGTGGTCGGATATGGTTGCCAACATGAAAAATTGGTAAGTGAATTATGTGCAAGACTGTGTAATAATGGTATAACCTGGTTATTCAGGATTTAATGTGGTGATATGTAAGAAACTGTAATTTTTTTCTTTTAATAGTTTTGTGTTTGTCTAACGCATACAGTTTTCATTATTGCAGAATATCGTGTTAATGTATTGTTATTCCAGCTTATGAGAATGTTGAAGGATGGCAGCTTAGCATTCATCTGCTTGCAGGAGATGTTGAATTTAGACTTTTATAAGTTAATTTGCTTTTTTTAATTTTCTTTTGATTATAACTTATCATTGCTTTTGGACTGTAATGGTATATGGAACAATTGTTACAATATTTTGGTTTGCTCTGTGCTTGATGGGCGTGATTTGGCAGAAATGTTTATTTTATGAGGATATAGATTGTCTCCAGCTCTTTCTCTCACGCTTTCATGCTGTTTTAATCTTAGCCATTAATTTGCTTTATTTAATTGTGTCTTGTTATTATTATTTTTTTATTTAATCTTAGCCATTATTTAAAACAGGAGAGATCCAAATTCGTAATCTGAACATTAGATATCATGACTAAGTTAAATTCAGAAACTTTTCTGTTGCTATACTTTTCGTTTTAATGTATGGTTCGTTTATTAAATCGTTATTTGGTTCGATTTAACATGTTTATAGTGTTGTTTATTATCTTATAATTTTTGCATGATTGAATAATGTTACATAGTGATCTTTTTACAAAATCGCAGCAACTCTGTTGTTCAGTTTAGTCAATATAATGCTGGAAAAAATAGCATTATTTGTATCAATAACTTGTGAGTTTTGAAAGTATAACAATAACTTGTTTGTATGAAAAACAAAATTTTTATAGCATTCGGTTGTATCAGAATAAATGTGCAATGCTTGAACATATATTTATTTAATATTAACCATCTATTTATCTTCAATGGATATCAACCATCTATTTGGGATGTGTATTATAATAAAGTGTAGGTTATTCAAACCAATGTTGTATATTATAGTTTGCATTTTCTTCAACATGCCCTCAATCTACATGATACAGTTCGTATTAGAGCAATATCCAGATAAGTGCAAGTGCAATTGCAAATTTATCAAAAAGACACAATGAAGCTAAATCATAATTGATTAAACATTGCCGAGTCTACAAAAAAACAAACAAATACAACAATGAGATAAACACAGTTTTCTCTACCATTCAATAAATAAAATAAAAAGTCATATGCTGTAAATCACGGTGGGCGGTGGCTGTTGAAATGTTTTGTTGACTTCGCTTTCAGCCTGAATAAAATTAATGTACATTAATATATAAACAGTATGAGACACTAAGTATGTTTATAACTACCAATATATATATTAAAACATAGAGAGATAATGGGTTGTGGAAATGTGGATTACCAGTTAACAAAGTGATTGAAAAACTTCCTTGTACACAACATTTGTAGTTGTTGACAGCGGAACATTGTCGTTGTCATGAATCAGTATCTTTAAATCGTTTTTGTTGGTAACTCTAGATATGGCAACATATAATTGGCCATGACTAAAGACGTGAGTAGGCAAATACAGTCCGACGATATCAAGAGATTGACCTTGGGATTTATTAATTGTCATAGCATAAGAGACAATTATTGGAAATTGTCGCCTAATCAACTTAAATGGCCAAGGAGACTCTGAAGGCGACATAGACATTCGAGGAATGTAAAAGAGGTTACCTATATTTTTGCCAGAAATAATTCTTGCCTCAACGTGATTGGCCAATCTTGTAATAATAAGTCTTGTGCCATTGCATAATCCTTGAGATTGGTCTAAATTTCTCATCAACATAATTGGTGTACCAACCTTCAATTTGAGAATGTAATTCGGTAGACCAGATGTTCTTAGATTACTCAAGAATTCAGGTGTTAGAACTTCGTAAACTTCAGTGTATGTCGCATCGGTCTTATCTATCTCGTCAAAACTGAGATATTCCTTTTCTTCCCCTAAAGAAAGAGAAAAATATTATTAAAACGTCGGATAATGAAAGACATCTTATACATATAAATATTTGACCAATCTGAACATTAATGTGATATGTTAATAATGTGTACCTGGTATTAGGTCCAAAATATAATGGTTGATTTTGTCAACAACTTCAATTGTTGATGCAAGAATTGCTTTGCCTTGCAAATAATCAAGACATACGGGTATAATTTTGCAACAAATCCGGGTACGTGCTTTCAACGATGGCTTGTATGGGATCTTCAAAATCTGTAATTAATAATTCCCGAGGGATCTCTATATCGGCCAATCCATCATTTGGTTCGGATAGCCTACCATCGCCGACATCCAGTATCCATTTCGAGAACTCTGCTATATCATTACTGTTCTTATTGCCTTTATCATTCTTAAGCCTCATATTTCTTGTTAGAGTGAGGACCTTGCAGTGATCCCACACATAAGATGAGAATATTGATGCATGCACAATATCGGAACGAGAAGCTCTTGGAACAACGGGAAGAATCTGCCGGAAATCTCCGCCGAATACAACAACTTTCCCTCCAAATATTCTACCCGATAGCCCATTCTGATTCATGAGGTCTTTAAGGGTTTTGTCTAATGCTTCAAAGCAATTTTTATGTGCCATGGGTGCTTCATCCCATATGATCACATCAGTTGCTTGAAGTAACTGTGCATGCTCAGTATTCTTGTCGATATTGCACGTAGAGTTGTCAAGGGTCGGCACTGAAATTTTGAATTTTGAATGGGCAGTTCTTCCGCCTGGCAATAATAATGAAGCTATGCCACTTGAAGCAACAGTAATACATATTTTTCTCTCCGAACGCAGTGCGCTTGACAGTGTTCCCACATGAAAGTTTTGCCGGTACCTCCATAACCATGCAAAAAAAACACCCCCCTCTTTGTTTCTTGACAACTTGCATGATTGTTTCAAAAATACCACGTTGCTCACCTGCACATCGTGAGTTTGCTTATAATTTTTACGGAATTATGTCCAGGGAAATAACGTAACAGAGTTGCAAATATATATCGAGTTTTTTATAAGATAACCTGTGAGTGCTTTGAATAGAGCAGTGAAATTTTTTCTTTCGTCATTAACGTTGTAATCACGTTCGTCATAAATCAGACGGTTGCCAATGTCTCTTGTGACATATGAGTCGGGATATGGCATATCTTTAAACTCATGCAAGCTTCTTCGATTGGACTGCAACATTTCCTCAATGGCAATGAGCGTCAAGTTTTTCAATTCATTGTCTGTTAAATGCAGGTCTATATAAAAAAAAACAATCAAACAAAAATATCATTTATTAAATGATATGCTACGATATTTATAGATGAATAACACAACAAATGATAGATTTGGACTGTTTTTTGTTATTATTAATGTGTTTGCATTCTTACATATACTAATAACCAACATATCAAATGATAGACCAGTTAGTTAGAATGTACCTAATTTATTGGTTGCTTGCCTCTGCTGGTAAAGAATGCCGTCTGCCAATACTTTCCAAGTTTTAACCCAAACATGGTTAGGTCTATTCATTGTACCGGAGAGTAGCATGGTGACAAACAATTGTCGCAAAAAATAACCTGAACCCCAATCTTTGGCCTCGTATATTGCCGGAACATATTCCTTATCATCATTAAGAAATCCCATTTCGAAACATGCATCCCTAAAACTGTGCCGAACAATTCCTCCCACCTTTTTTATGTCCTCGTAGCAAGTCGGTCCCTTTGCTATAGTTAACATCATTCTAAGATAAAAAAGCTCACCTGTACTTGGCGGAACCCATATAAGTCTTCCAATTGTATTACCTCTTTTGCATGGTCTCCACCATCTGTATCTTTTGTCGTACACAAATCTTGTGAGAAACTTGGAGTAAGTCAAATATTTTGCCTCTGGATATGTCTTGTTGGCTTCCATCCAAGCGGTAAACATAGACTCTTTCACACTTGGTTTTTCAAGTACCTCATCAATCAACTCATAATCAGTATATTAAACACAATTGTCTCCCTCGAGATGAAAATACAACCTCTCAACCGCGGGCGACCTTCCATGAATGGGAAATGAGAATATCCTCCAACATGCTTTACTTGGAGAGACATATCTACAGTCAAGATATTGTTTTATTTCATCAAGATTTCCATTTAAAGATGATCCATCATTGGTAGTATCAACTACAGTTGCGGTAATTCGGTCATATCCTTTGTTAATATATTTGAATAAATACTTAACGGATGTTCCCTGATTACACCACTCAATGTTGATGCGAGCCTGGAATTTCTTCAACAAATATGGATTATAAGGAACTACAAATCTGTTATCAAGATCAACGTCCTTTTTCGTAACTGTAATTCCAGTATCTCTTCTCATGTACAAAGGATATCCTTCGTGGTCAACAACAGTGCGAGCCTGAAATTTCTTTGGGAAGAATTTTGAGCATTGATTGCTTTTCATACACGGCGATGAAGTGTTTGCGTATCCGCAAGGGCCGTGAATCATATGTGTTTTCACCAGATGATAAAGTTGCATATCATCATCCTCCGATGGAATTTATGCTGAAATGATGTTGTTTATATCTTCTGGACTGGGACACTTGCTTTCGGGATGCATAAATAACAGAATATGTGCATGTGGTAAACCTCTTTTTTGAAACTCAATTATGTATATATCTGCAATAACATAAAATAGCGAAACAATAAGAACAAACATTATTCAAAGTAGTAATGAGTTAAAGCCAGACGGCCCATGTATATTAGTGCATCGTATAACGACTTACATGCAACAACTCTCCCCAATACATGCTTTTTTGTTAAATCAGACAACAGCTCATCCAACTTGATTTTAAAAACTCGGGATATGAGGTCAGGGCGATCGTGAGGATGAAGCTTTATTTTGTCGGTAAGTCTCTTAAGTTCGGGCCACTTTGGATTGCAAGTAAAAGTGATAAAAAGTTCGGGAAAACCAACGTGGCTACAAATAGCCATTCCATCAAAATAAAGCTGCTCCATGTATCTCCTGCTACCAACATAGGTTGACGGCAAAACTACCCTTTTACCTTTGTTTGAACCCTGTGTGTCCGATCCTTGGTCTGGACCGGTAAGATTGGAGTACATAGAAACTCTAAGTTTCTTCTGATGCTTGCGGATATAATTCAATCTTTGGGACTCCATCATACAGAATCCATCAACTAAAAATTGCTGAAACAGTCTCCGTGATCTCAAAAGCGTATGTGCCTCAGTTGCTCTTGTTTGAATGCGATACGCAAGCCATTCTCTTATGGTAAGCTTATTCATCTTTTTTTTTTGAACTTGTTTCCCTGTGTAGAACACCAAGCCTAAATCCGTCTTCTCCATAAGGAAAAAGTAGGGGATATTGTAAAGCAAGATATGCTGGATGAAACTCACTTATTCTCTTTAGCTTACCGCTTTGTCTCTCAAGAATAATCTCCCTTTTATCTCCGGTGTCAACGTCGCCTACTATCAATGCAGCAACTTCTGCAACATTGGGTTGATTGTAAATTCTACCATCTTTTGATCTATCTGCAATTAATCTTAACTTCAATTCTGGTACATCGGAATGTCGTAGCCTGTCTGCAGCCATCCTAAAAGATTTAGCATGTGTGTTGAACTCGTCAAGCATATTCTTCAATTCGGTCACAACATGCGGAATTATATTTGGATTGTTTCTGAAAAATAAATTACAACACGTGAATTAGGCTACAGAGGAATAATTTAAAATAAGGGTTAAATAAGTTTTTGGTCCCTATAAATATTACAGTTTTCATTTCTAGTCCCTCTCTGCCTTTAGACAACGGTTTTTACAAAAAAATCGTTGCCAAAACCAGCTAAAATCGTTGCCAAAATTCAGGAGGGACTAAAAATGAAACTGCAATATTTATAGGGACAAAAAATTTATTTAACCCTTAAAATAATAAGCATATATTATTAATGTAGTCTATTAAATTATTAAATGGTGATAAATTACCCCATTCCTTTGATTCGATGTTGTATTTCATTTTCAGTGTCGTAAATATATAGCTGAGAAAATCTGGGTGTCTGTCCATTAAGCGGCATCATGCTCCCAATCCTATGGCAAGGCTGTCCATGTACTCTTATGTTAGGAGGACCTCCACCGGCATTGAACCTGTTGTCAAACTTCATACCAGGAGATGTAAAGGCAAACATCATGTTGTACAATCTATAATATTGCTGATAATTCTGATTATCCGCACCATTATCTTGAAACAACAACTGGTTAAGATAAGGAGGAGGTAATTTCAAAAGAGGAAGCAAAATCTTGCCATTTCCACAACACTGTTGGAATTTGGGGACAACACTATGTTTTCGTTTATCAGATTTCTCTCCGTACCACATAAGTGCCCCACAACGTGTACATTCTATTGCAGGATCACCTATATCTGAGTATCCTGAAAAGATACAACCGAAATCATAATATGCCCATAACAAATGAACAAACGTTGAAATAAGGCACTTGGATTTTTTTATATATAATATAATGTACTCATTATGAATGAACAATAGTTTGACATGATAATATAACATTTTAAAATAAAATGTAACCTGAATCATGATCATTAATCGAACTATAATTTGTATTTTGCTGCTCATGGTCATCGACGCTTGATGCTGAATCATAGTCAGGATTGTTGTTTATGAACTCACATTCACTATCACTAAACGATTTGTCCGATCTATCCTCGTCCGAACTATCATCGTCTTCAATGTCTACTTCGGTTGTACCAACGCGGTTGCCTGTGGAGGAAGAGATACCCCCATTGGCAACATTAGAAAAGTCATTGAATAAATTTGCTGCGATGGTTCGGACATCATGAGTTTTTTTCTTTCTGCTGGATGAAACGACGGATGTTATAGGCTGCAATCAAATTTATAGCACGATGTTTATATCAAGAGGAAAGAATTAAGCTGCAATAAAAAAGTTTAACACATGTTATAACAATTCGGATATACATACCGGAGAATGAAGATTATCAGTTTCTATGGTGTTACAACTTCCGTTCGTGGCTGGTGTTGTGCGTGTGCGAGATTTTTTCAAATTTATAAGTGACTTTCTCCTCTCACGTGCCATTGCAGATTTCTGTGCAGGGGTGAGTGAAACAGCAGTAATATTTGATATGGAGCTTTCAGATGAGAAATGACTATCTGTCGTGTTAGGCTGAGGTGTTGCCTGATAGATAATATTTTCGTATGCATGTTTTTCCATAAGATTGTATGACACAGATTCTTTCAGACCAATTTGCAATAGTTTGGCTGATGATTTTGCAACTCCACCGAGTGGTGAGCGACGCTTCTGAATCCCTATATTACTGATAGAAGAAGTTATATTAGACAGTGGTATCCTTACATTGTCACGTAATGGATGATAGAAAATGCTATAACATATCTTGAAATTGTTAAATATGTGAGGACAACCTCACCTCATCCAAGCATATTTAACATGGTATCAGAGCCAGGTTAAGGACTGCAATATGTGGGCGTTTGGCCCATGCCCACGCTAGGCATGAGGGTGGGTGTTGAAGTTGGTATTTGTGAGTTTGTTTGAAGTCCCACATTGCTTAGGTTCCCGGACTGTTGGGTGTATAAATATGTGAGGACAACCTCACCTCTTGAGCTAGCTTTTGAGGTTGAGATCCAAGCATATTTAACATGGTATCAGAGCCGGGTTAAGGACTGCAATGTGGGCGTTTGGCCCATGCCCACGCTAGGCGTGAGGGTGGGTGTTGAAGTTGGTATTTGTGAGTTTGTTTGAAGTCCCACATTGCTTAGGTTCCCGGACTGTTGGGTGTATAAATATGTGAGGACAACCTCACCTCTTGAGCTAGCTTTTGGGGTTGAGATCCAAGCATATTTAACATGGTATCAGAGCCAGGTTAAGGACTGCAATATGTGGGCGTTTGGCCCATGCCCACGCTAGGCGTGAGGGTGGATGTTGAAGTTGGTATTTGTGAGTTTGTTTGAAGTCCCACATTGCTTAGGTTCCCGGACTGTTGGGTGTATAAATATGTGAGGACAACCTCACCTCTTGAGCTAGCTTTTGAGGTTGAGATCCAAGCATATTTAACATGTTGAAGTTGGTATTTGTGAGTTTGTTTAAAGTCCCACATTGCTTAGGTTCCCGGACTGTTGGGTGTATAAATATGTGAGGACAACCTCACCTCTTGAGCTAGCTTTTGGGGTTGAGATCCAAGCATATTTAACATGGTATCAGAGCCGGGTTAAGGACTGCAATGTGGGCGTTTGGCCCATGCCCATGCTAGGCGTGAGGGTGGGTGTTGAAGTTGGTATTTGTGAGTTTGTTTGAAGTCCCACATTGCTTAGGTTCCCGGACTGTTGGGTGTATAAATATGTGAGGACAACCTCACCTCTTGAGCTAGCTTTTGAGCTTGAGATCCAAGCATATTTAACATGGTATCAGAGCCAGGTTAAGGACTGCAATATGTGGGCGTTTGGCCCATGCCCACGCTAGGCGTGAGGGTGGGTGTTGAAGTTGGTATTTGTGAGTTTGTTTGAAGTCCCACATTGCAGTCCTTAACCCGGCTCTATTAAGGACTGCAATATGTGGGCGTTTGGCCCATGCCCACGCTAGGCGTGAGGGTGGGTGTTGAAGTTGGTATTTGTGAGTTTGTTTGAAGTTCCACATTGCTTAGGTTCCCGGACTGTTGGGTGTATAAATATGTGAGGACAACCTCACCTCTTGAGCTAGCTTTTGAGGTTGAGATCCAAGCATATGTAACATGGTATCAGAGCCGGGTTAAGGACTGCAATGTGGGCGTTTGGCCCATGCCCACGCTAGGCGTGAGGGTGGGTGTTGAAGTTGGTATTTGTGAGTTTGTTTGAAGTCCCACATTGCTTAGGTTCCCGGATTGTTGGGTGTATAAATATGTGAGGACAACCTCACCTCTTGAGCTAGCTTTTGGGGGTTGAGATCCAAGCCTATTTAACAGAAATCACTTCCATTTTCATCAACTTTATTCCTTTTTTTTGTTCTTTCATTCAAGACAGCTCTCCGATGTCTTCTTGCGAGTGCCGATTTCCTCTTCCTCTTAATGATAGTTGTATCCATGGTTATTGAATTACAATATGCAACACCTCAGTCATATAAAAACACACATGATAAAAGCAACTTTTTTTTTGTTTTAAACCAGATGCATCAATATTTATTATAAGATTATAGTTTGAATGGTTGTGTATATATAGATATTTCCATGACAATTCCAAAATCTGACTGAATAAAAAACAACAATGCATAAAACTCAAAGAGTCGTCTAAAATGAATAATTACTAAAGTGCATGCCATTACAACTAATATCACGAATTCACACGTACATACAGCAAACGCAAATTAAATGAAATGGGCATGACATAGGTTTTCATCATTACACAGTTTGTTGAAGAACGTGCTGAGCACAATAACCAATCGTTTCTGAGAAACTTGAAAGATGCATCATCATGATAACACATATCACTCAAGTAACCTTTATGTATACGTTTAGCTTTTATATACAACATGAATTCATAGCTGTATTATATGGTACAATAATTATAGTATCATACTTTATTGTTTCTATGAAAGATAACTTTTGAGATGTCTTCTCCAATTACATAAGGGTAGTAGCAAGCATAAAACTCATAATTTGTTATGTAAAGAACACAGTATTCAAAATATTTTTTAATAAACATTACCATGTACAAACCAATTACCTCCATCGAAAATCATCACATTGTATGATATGCTAGCCAATTACCTCCATTGAAAATCATCACATTGTATGATTTGATAGCCAAAATGGGTGGAAGAATAATTTGCAACCACTCAGCTGTACTTTGCTGAAGTGCTGTGTCCAGAAATAGAAAGAGTAGAACCAAATAGGGTTGTTGAGCAAATGAATATGGATTTTACAATAAGAGAATCACCAGAAGCCAAAAGATGTTACAATAAAAATTCGAAATAGGATAATGCTATAATATACAATGCTTTGGTTGTCTGCAATCTACATAGTATGGGAAAAATAAAAATATAAATTAGAAAAAAGCAACAGTATATTATGGTGATAAAACATACAATCGTATTATGTTTAACATATTTTTACCCAATACTCACATCGTCATTCCATTAAATATTGAATCACGACGCATCTTTAGAGGCATAAAGCATATATGAATGGGATTTTTTTTTTTTGCATTGGAGAAGAAACAACTCATTTTAGACAAATTGATCATCCTTCAATTTTAAGATATGTCATTGTTGCAACGAAAATTTTTTAGACGTCGCCAGTAAACAAAGTATTGATAAGAATTTAAGAAATTTGTTAAACTTTATTAAATAGAAAAACTTTATAACTTTATTTTTTTATCCATATATAAAAGTTTATTATAGAATTATTCTCCACATTAAACCAAATTATATATAAACAACAATTAAACATCAACTCCAAAAATCGTATTTCATACTTAAAATAACACAAACATAGTTGTTGCAATTCAAAATTAGCAAGAAATACAATAACTTAAAATTAAACACTTGATTTGTCCCATAAGGTTCGAATCACATAAAATACATCAAAATAAAGTGTTCAGCAAAAAAAAAAACAAATCCTACAAACTGGGTACAACACATGTTCCGTGCTCATCTTCCACTACTCTTCCTTCTTGATATCTTTAATTAACTTCGTCGACGAAAGCTGGACACCTTCAATTTCCTCAACAACTTCGGTCAAAATTCTCTTAGAAGGGGTAAGATTAGTATTTGAGGCAGAAGGATCATAATCAGCTGAGACAGACAGAGGTTCCTGAAATCATGCGTATGGAAAAAACGTTATTGTCAAGCTCAACATTTGCAGACGGTAACAATCAGCTACATTCAGTAAGTGAATTATGCAAAACTTACAGAAACACTTGGAAATTCGTCCTGCGATGTTGGTTCAATTATGCGAAGCCTAGATGTAGGCTGCATGAGAAATAACAATCCATCAGTATATTACAATGTAATTAAATGTCCAGTTAAAAGTTACAGCAAAAGACATTTACCTCTTCAGCTCTAAAATTGTCCTTAACTCTGTTACGGGTTTCCGTATCAACTCTGAAACCAATCACAGAAAGGCGTCCATTTTTGGACTGGAATACAGCTCTGATAGCCAACTCACGCTTCAATATTAAATCAAGTTCGTAAGGGAATTCAAGCGGATCATACTCCCCAGTCTTGTTTCAAAAAAAAAAAAAGATATGTAAGAATACATTTATTTGAATTATGGACATATAGAATGATGAAGGGAGCTCATGTACCCTTTTTAGACCATTTATAATCTCAGCAGCGGATTTGCCTACCAACTTAACACAGTCGGCATCCCAAAAAATGAACTTAGCATTGCATTTACCGTCAACAGCCAATATTTCCAGTTTAAACCTACAGCATGTTATAGTATATCATAAGCCATAATAAGATATAGAAAGAAAAATAAAAATCAGAAAAATCTTTAACAATACCTGGGCACGGGAAAAGGACTTATATGTTTTGCATAACACTTAAGCTTTCCATCCCTCAAAGTCACACTTTTTGTACAGTCAACACATCCATCGTAATACCATCCAGATTGTCCAACATCAAATTTATCCAGCGTGGCAACAGTTACACATGTAGTTTCCTAACATACAAAACCAATATAAAAATTTAATGATGAGCGGTACAAAGTTAATAATATACATTCAAAGTACGTGGTCCCTTGCCTGTTGCAAACCCCCTATTTCTGCAAGACTTAAAACATCAGCTTTCCATACAAACTTATCGAAATTTGAGTATTGTGAATTTTGTGATGCAGTAACTTGGACGCCTGTATCTGATAACTTTGGGAAATCACCTTTAAAACTGCATCAATAATAATAAGATAATGCATGTTAGAATTATATTATCTATCAAGCGGTTAATAAAATAAAGGATGATGCAAATACCTTTCTTTTAGCTTGGAAACATGTTCAAAACCAGTATCATTAATGATCAGTTTTGTGCCATTCCACGCATTGGATACGTTTAAAGGAAAGTTTCCTGTAAAGTTATATTAAATAATTTCAGAATGTCAAATTTTTAACACATCTATGATATCACATCAAAATACAAAAATTCAGAAGCATATACCTCGAGCCTCCTTTATTCGAGCATTAATCAAAAGCACAACCATATTACCATCATCCTTATTTTTGTCCAATACTCATTGAATTGGATTGCAAATTGACCCCATAACGTACACACAACCATGGATTTGCTGCAATACAAAAAAATGAATCTGTTAAGCATATAAAAAAATATTACATGCATATGTATAATAGTGTGTGTATATGGATCTCACCTATTATCAGTAATTGAAAAAACAACTTTGCTCTTGCTGTTATCAGAACTGACGTTGGATTGAGTAATCTCTACAACTCCACCAAGAACATCTGAAACATAAGAACGTGCAATATAAGATAAGCGCGTATATAAGTCAAAACTCACACACGTTTAATCTCAGAGGTAAAAAATTACGACTTAGTCCAAGAAGACGGTTACCAACTAAAATATTTGATTGGAACTTGCCATCTACAGTGTCAGACAGACTAAGTAGATTGAGAACATTAACAGGAATTTCTGGGTTGTCCGTTTTCTTAAGGGAAGTTGATCCATAGAACACCAGCTTGTGTTTGTGATCGGTGGACTTAAAAGAAAAGTCATTGGAACCTACTTTAAAATTCTGCATTACGTATGAACAACCATGACAGAGATATTCCTTGAACTTGGCAACCAAGTACGGAGGTACAACAGCTTGAATCATAGATCCCTACATTAATTAAAAATGTATGGAATCAGCATCTGGTCCAAAAATATGAAAAATAAGTGTACAGACATGAACATGGATGCAAACCTTAGAATCCACGAGAATCATTTCAAGGTGTTCCTTCTTTGAAGCACTTGTGACTGACCAAATATGTTTGCACCTAACAGAAATCTTCCATAGGTCCTTTGAGTCATTGATATCTCTCACATACTCAATTGGACGCGCCATTAATTTCTTTTCACGATTACCTGAAAAAATAGATGTTAATATACACACTAACAGCAACAAAACGTTAATATCACTGAGAAAATTAATATAAAACCTTGAGTAGTTTTGGTAGAACGATTTTGGAATGAATGGTATGTAGGTGAGGGTATTTATAGTGGATTTGGGCACAATGCAGCATGGAAAGTTGAAAGGTTTTTGTTGTAGGAAGCTGTGCTAAGTCCCTTGCGTGATGATGCAGCTGCCGTCTAGGGTTTGTAATTCCAACAAACATCCATAAATACAAAAAAGCACACGCTACATATATAATCATTACATTTCGTGCTGATCAATGCTTGAGATGTGAAAAAAGGTGAAAACTTAAAAAAAAAATAGGAGAAAATTAATGATACAGTTTTGTTGTAATGACGCCATGTCAGCAAAATTTGAATTAGAATCAACCATGTTTCAGTATTTAATACAAAGACTAATGTACCCTTAATGGTTAGATTAGTTTTAGCTAATATTAGTTAGGGCATACGTGGAAAATCCAGGTAATTTAAATTTTATATATTGTTAATAGATAAAAAAGGTATAATGACATAAGATAAACCTACTACTACTATAACATAAAAACTAGTAAAGGACCCGTGCGCCCGCACGGGTCACGTAAAGTCGGTATAAATATTAAATAAATATAATATGGTTATGGTTAAATAATTATATTAAAATATATATTAATTAAACGAAATAATTTCTTCAATGATGATTATCATATCAATATTAATTTAATTTATCAATTTGTAGTTGTTTTCAATGATGATATTTATGTTGGATAAAAATTAAAATAATATTAGAGATAATTAATTATTATTGTTGATTACAATTTTGACTCTGAAAAAATATAGTTCTTGATAAAAAGTAAAAAAATAAATAAAAATTGAGATATTATTATTATTATATATTAATTTTAAAAATATTATTATTTCTATGATTAATAATTTGGGGCTGTTAACTCAACATATTAATGTATAATTGTTATTAATAAACTCTTAATGTTGATTATTATGGAAATTTAATGAAAAATGAGACTGCTCTCCCATCGAACCATCTCCACTTTTTTTTTTTGTTAATGTCCTTGATGTAGTCAAATTTTCTACTCTTTGCCACTGAAAAAAATACATTAATAAATAAAAGGCAAGTAAATCAAACGCAGAGGTTGGTGTGAATCATAAATCTACTATAAATCGAAACAAAAATTTGATGAATGAATAGAGTGGAAATTCAAAAGGTTAATTTTCTGTTTCCAATATGTTAATTTCTTTAACCGAGAAAAACTGTTGGAAGTATAATAGGGTTTGGGAAAAGACATTAGGTCAAATATGATTATATATATATGATTAATATTTAAAGTAATGATGCATTTAAGACTTGTTAGCTACAATTAACATTGAGAATCAAAATAATTAAATTGAAAAAAGAAACAAAGCATGATTGAATTATTTGAAACATAAATATTTGGCACCTAAAGAGTCACATAATAAAAATGGTAATAATTTAATTGGAACGTAAATATTTGGCACGTAATAATTTAATGCATTTTATAATTATTTGTGTGTAGTTAATTTTTAATTTAGATTGAAATAAATAAATTGAAAAATCATATTTAATTTATGAATTAAATCAAATCCTAATCCTTTTTTAACTCACCATTTGAACTTCAGTGAATCATATATTTAATTTATTGGAATTTAAGATGGTCATCCGAACCATGAAGACACTTTATTTTTGGTGAAATTTTTATATGAGAGAATCGTAGTCAAACTCTCCCGTGAAATCTTATCCTTCCTTTTGAAATTAATTGCAATCCCAATTTTAAACTCTCCCGTGAAATTCATATACCCATATTTAAAAATGGTAATAATTTAATTGGAACGTAAATATTTGGCACGTAATAATTTAATGCATTTTATAATTATTTGTGTGTAGTTAATTTTTAATTTAGATTGAAATAAATAAATTGAAAAATCATATTTAATTTATGAATTAAATCAAATCCTAATCCTTTTTTAACTCACCATTGAACTTCAGTGAATCATATATTTAATTTATTGGAATTTAAGATGGTCCTCCGAACCATGAAGACACTTTATTTTTCGTGAAATTTTTATATGAGAGAATCGTAGTCAAACTCTCCCGTGAAATCTTATCCTTCCTTTTGAAATTTTACGTGAGAAAATTGCCATCCCAATTTTAAACTCTCCCGTGAAATTCATATACCCATTTTTTTTCAATTAAATATATTAAAAGTTTTTTTTAAAGAATTAAATATAAGGATGTACACTACTTATATATAATATTTTTATAAATAGTAAATAAATATATAATAGTTGATATCTTGGCCTTTTGTTTTAAATATAAAAAAGAAATAAATTTGTGTCTTTCATAAAAAAATTTGGTTATTCATCAATCATAATTTTCTCATATTTTTTAATAAAAACAAATATATGTATCAACTTTTAGAATAAACGTTAACATCTTATCATAAATAAATGCTAACATTTTTTCATGTCAATTTTATTTTTATTTGTATCATGTAATAATAATATATATCATTTTTTATCAGGTATATGATATTTTTGCTTAAAAAATTTATAAAAGAAATCATACTTAATTGATTGAAACAATTTTTATAGAAGCAAATTATTGTTGCCTATAAAATTGACACACTAAATCAAAAAAAAATTTGAAAATCAAAATAAAATTGAATTAATTAATTTAATGTTTTATTAATAAGTATTTATATGAATTACATGTATAAGAAAATTAAAAAAAAATATGGATTATACCATATTATATTTTGGTAATGTAGGAATATTCCAATTTTTTTAAGATAATTTAGATCAAATATTAAATAAATATTTTTTATCTATTAGTTTGAAATCAAAATTAATCATCAGAAATTCTTATTAGAAGGAGTTAAGTATTTTTTCTTGTATTAAGTCATAATATTAAATATAATTATTTTCTTTTAATTTATGATATTTTTTTAAGATAAATTTATAAAAAATTATACTTAATTTATTAAATCCATTTTTATTGGACCAAAATGATCTTGTGATTTTTGTGTATTCACCTATTGTTATTGTCCATGTAAAATATTCATTTATAAAAAATTATTGCCTTCCCATTTCTTATTATCATTGAATAAATATTTTTCTTTTTCATATTCTCATTCAATACCAAAAGACAATTGCAATTTTTGGAAAAAAACAAATAATTAAGAATGTTAATTATATAGCCGTAAAAAGATTCTGTGGATTAATGTCATTATTGATATAGACCCTAAGAATTGTTTAGAGATTAATGAGATAATTACGGTATGAAAAATGACCTTAAATCGGCTATTGATTTTCTTATATAGATAGTAGATAATTTGATGGTCTTATATATTAAAAATTAATATATATAATAACACCCTAAATTTTTAAAGCAATATTTAGAAGATAATGCTCATTCTATAATCATATAATATAACAAAATATTTAATAAAAATAAAAAATAAACAAAATATATCTCTCAATGGAATGCTCTGTAATTAAACTTTTCCACTTTCTATTTCTCATATACTTTTTTTCTTTTTCAAAAAAAATAAAGTAAGAGTAATGTAGAAAAATGAAAAGTTAAGAGTTTAGAAAAATAAAGTGGGAAAATTAAAACCTTTCATTTTATTTATTAAAAAAACTAATTCTTAATAATTAAAACTAACGACTCTTAATTAACAATAATAATTAATAAAAATAGTCTTAATTATTTTATATTGAATTTTTCAAATCAAGTAAGAAATGACATTTCACCATTTAATTAAAAATTAAAGAAAAATAAATAAAAGAAGTAACCATGAGGAAGGAAAGAGAATGCAGTGATGTAAATTTTGTGTGCAGCAACGTAAAAATAACTTTTTATCTCCAAAAACACTTATAAAAAGTGCTTATTGCAATCCAAAATCATTTTTTCTTTCTCTGATTTATGTCTTCTCTATTGTAATAAAATCAAGTAAACACCATACTCTCTTTCTTATCTCATTAAATCAACTCCACGTTTCTTTGTGGTCGTTAATATCCTTGATGCAGTCATATTTTCCACTCTTTGTCACTGCAAAAAAAATACATTAATGAATTAAAGGTAAGGAAACTGAATGCAGATGATGGTGCAAATCACAAATCTATTATAAAGCAAAACTTTTGTCTTCACGTATCTGAATTTAAAATCCTGAAACAAACAAAAATTATATTAGAGAATCAGAAATTAAAATTGAAAATCAAATTCGTAGATATGCAAAATAGTAAAATCTGAAGTTAAGCAGAGCAACTGAATGATGGCAGAGCAGTGAATGAGGAGCAAAGGAAGATAATAAAAAATTGAGAATGCAAAGAATGAAGAAGGTGGAAATAAATAACAGAGAATGAAAGAAGAAAAGGTGATGCAAAGAGATAGATGGAGGGACTCATACAATGGTTCAACAATTCCCAATACACTAAACCGTAAAAGCAATAAAAATACTGTTGTGTATGGAATAAAGCAAATGGGTTTAGGGTTGAACTTGTGGATGAGAGATGCATTATGTAGTTATTATAGGATTCAAGAGGCAAACGAAATTGAATGAGAGGAATGGAAAAGGTATGCAAATTTGAAATTATGCAGACTTCACTTGGCTCTATGTCTGCATGACCCAATGAAAATGCACCGATGCAATAAAAAAGCGTGTTCCAATAAAAAAGTTTTGCATTAAATTGGATGTTGAAATGTAATCATGATTAGATGTAAAATGACGTTCAGGGGTATGTAAAACCATGTTTAATTGATTGTGATTAGGGTAATTAAGGGAATTTGGTGGTAATTGATTTTTATATATTAAAATAGAATAGATATATTAAAATAGATGTTTGATTTATAAGTCACATTTATCATATAAATATTCAGATTTAAATTTTGAT